>NC_060173.1:109149096-109197949 GCF_021184085.1 Oncorhynchus gorbuscha | reverse complement strand
CATGGGCGTAGTCCTGTCTAACGGTCTGAAAGGAATGTTATGTTTCCGAGCCCATGCTTCGTCCATGAAACAACCCTCAGCCCCAGAGTCAATCAAAGCACTGCATGTAGCACCCGAACCGGTCCAGCGTAGATGGACCGACATAGTAGTACAAGATCTAGATGAAGGGACCTGAGTAGTAGCGCTCACCAGTAGCCCTCCGCTTACTGATGGGCTCTGGCCTCTTACTGGACATGAAATAACAAAATGTCCAGCAACTCCGCAATAGAGGCACAGGCGGTTGGTGATCCTCTGTTCCCTCTCCTTATTCGAGATGCGAATCCCTCCCAGCTGCCTGGGCTCAGTCTCAAAGCCAGAGGGAGATGGTAGCGATGCGGAGCAGGGAAACACCGTTGATGCGAGCTCTCTTCCACGAGCCCGGTGACGAAGATCTACCCGTCGTTCTATGCGGATGGCGAGAGCAATCAAAGAGTCCACATCTGAAGGAACCTCCCGGGAGAGAATCTCATCCTTAACCACTGCGTGGAGTCCCTCCAGAAAACGAGCGAGCAGCGCCGGCTCGTTCCACTCACTAGAGGCAGCAAGAGTGCGAAACTCAATGGAATAATCCGTTATGGACCGTTCACCTTGGCATAAGGAAGCCAGGGCCCTAGAAGCCTCCTCACCAAAAACTGAACGGTCAAAAACCCGAATCATCTCCTCTTTAAAGTTCTGGAATCTGTTAGAGCAATCAGCCCTTGCCTCCCAGATAGCTGTGCCCCATTCTCGAGCCCGGCCAGTAAGGAGTGAAATGACGAAAGCAACCCGAGCTCTCTCTCTAGAGTATGTGTGGGGTTGAGAGAGAACACAATCTCACACTGCGTGAGAAAGGAGCGGCACTCAGTGGGCTGCCCGGAGTAGCAAGGTGGGTTATTAACCCTGGGTTCAGGAGGCTCGGCAGGCCAGGGAGTAACAGGTGGCACGAGACGTAGACTCTGGAACTGTCCAGAGAGGTCGGAAACCTGAGCGGCCAGGTTCTCCACGGCATGGCGAGCAGCAGACAATTCCTGCTCGTGTCTGCCGAGCATGGCTCCTTGGAACTCGACGGCAGTGTAATGAGCGTCTGAAGTCGCTGGGTCCATTCTTTGGTCGGTTCCTTCTGTCATGCAGGAGAAGGAGGACCCAAACGCGACTTAACAGAAACAGAGTTTATTAATGCTCAAAACCGAATAACTGAAATCCTCTAGATAGTAGAGGGAAAACAACTGAGAAGCGGCCACAGACTGCAGGTCGCCGGGTAGGCGCAGGCCGTAGTCAACTGAGACACCTGCTCACACGCAGCGTCTGAAGAAGGCACAAAACACGACAGGACAGGGTGATACACAATCACGGCAAAAAACACGACAGGACAGGGCGAAACGCAATTACAGCATGGAATACAAAACAAGGAACCGACGGAACAGGGACGGAACACAAAGGAATAAATAGGGAGTCTAATCAGGGGAAAGGATCGGGAACAGGTGTGGAAAGACTAAATGATGATTAGGGGAATAGGAACAGCTGGGAGCAGGAACGGAACGACAGAGAGAAGAGAGAGCGAGAGAGTGAGAGAGGGAGGGGGAGAGAGGAGGATAGAACCAAACAAGACCAGCAGAGGGAAACGAATAGCATGGGGAGCACAGGGACAAGACATGACAATGAATGACAAACATGACAGTATATAGATATGCATAGTGTAATTAATGTGTATACAGATATGTATAGTGTAATTGATGTGTATATACACACACACACACACACACACACACACACACACACACACACACACACACACACACACACACACACACACACACACACACACACACACACACACACACACACACACACACACACACACAAGATGTTGTTTTTTTTCATTAAAAAAATAAAATAAAATATCGCTTGTTTTGTTATTATGTAAGGATGCATTATGTAAGGTTGCAATGGCGTTATGTCCCAAAATAGAAAGAAACTACTAAAGGAACAACATCTCCTGAAAAGATGTAGAACATTTGCCATTCAGTGAAAATACAGCGACCACAGAATGATCTTGATGGATAACTTTATTGGTGAATTAAGTTCAAAATCAGAACAAGCAAACAATGCAATCTGCTCAACAATGACTGCCAAATCCTCCCATTCTTTTCCAAGGACCGCTCACATCTTAACACATGGAACAGGGAATGTGTTCATCTGATGTCTCATCTTTACAAAAAAAAGGAATGGGCAGCTGCCCTGCTGCGTTTCTACAGCCAACTTTACCTACCAGGCATCTGCTTCTGCCTGCTGAGGTGCCAAAGGACCATCCAAGGTGGTTCAATTAAGACTGTGTGTGTGGCCAAAGAGCTCTGTTTTCATTTCATTCAACAAATGTAAAACTCCTGGAGTTTTCTAAATGGCATCGACACTTGGCTTGGAACCAGACAGAGGTCTTTGGCCAGGTGCACCAGTAGTGGGTTTGGCGTCAAAATGAGAATGCAAGAGCAGAAAAGAACCCCATACCTACTTTAAAATATGGTGGTGGATGTTATGGGGCTATTCTGCTTCCACTGGTCCTGTGGGCGTTCGTAAGGTCAATGGCCTCATGAAATTTACCAGGACATTTTATGCAAAAATCAGCCAGGAGGCTGAAATTTGGTTACAAGTAGATATTCCAGCGAGACAATAACCCAAAGCACACAACAAAATCCACAAAGAAATGGTTCATTCACCACAAAATAACACATTTGCAAAGGCCATCTCAGTCTCTGGACTTGAACCCATTGAAAACCTGTGGTTTGAATTGAGGAGGGCCGTCCATAAGAGCAGACAAAGGATATCAAGCATCTGGAAGGATTATGTGAGGAGGAATGGTCTAAGATCCCTCCCAATGTATTCTCCAACTCATTAAACATTTGAGAAAAAGGCTCAGTACCATTATTTTCACAAGGTGAACAATTGAAAGGTACTGAAAACTGGCATGTCAAAAATATTGACCCCTTCCCTTTTTAGAATTGTTTGTATACAAAATCTCTTTCACTGAGCAATTATATTAGTATAAACATGTACTTTTTGCATACAATACAGCTCAATATTTGATTTATTTATTTTATACAGTCATTTTTGCTCATCTTCATCAATGGTGTCAATAATTTCAGACCCCATTGTATATTGTTAGATGTCAAGCGATAGCTATATTTACAATACCTTCTGGAGCTGAATAAGAGATAGCTATGATTACAATACCTTCTGGAGCTGAATAAGAGATAGCTATGATTACAATACCTTCTGGAGCTGAATAAGAGATAGCTATGATTACAATACCTTCTGGAGCTGAATAAGAGATAGCTATGATTACAATACCTTCTGGAGCTGAATAAGAGATAGCTATGATTACAATACCTTCTGGAGCTGAATAAGAGAGAGCTATGATTATAATACCTTCTGGAGCTGAATAAGAAAATCAAGACCATTTGATCTTCAGAAGGAACTGCAACTCCAGATATTATCAGTGGATTACTTCCATGCAACACTTTGCATTAAATTCAAAATCACGTTATTTCTCCAGAAAATACTCCACAATATCTTTTTAGTGTCAAAAGCACCAACTTTTCAGTGAAGGATAGTGTTTCAAATAGCTTTTTCTTGATGGTTTTGACAAAGTGATTACAAATTGTGATATATCAAAGTATGAAGAGGAAAAAGATGAACGTTTTAAAGACACATTTCAACACCATGCTGTACTGTTGTCCATGACAGTGGTTATAAATGGATTGGCCTTGGCTAAGTGTCTCTCATTTTACAACTAATTGGCAGAAGCTTTAGACCATTCGTCTACTCTTAGTACAGCAAAACTCCAGCCGTAATTGCAGTCAATTGATTGCGGTAAAATCCCCCCATGGACTTGTAACTCAGTATAGTTCCTGTAGGAAGGGATTTCAGAAACATGAACTCTATAGTATTAGATACAACAGGGAACCTTCTAAACTAGAAAAATAAAAATACAAATTCTATTTTCGATTCAATATTCTTACGTCAAAGTATTTGTATTTATGTTCAACACATTCAATTCAACATTGCTGGTTCTCTCAGTTATTTATCTTTTCACACTGCAAGAGCTTTGACAACTACATGGATTTATTTATTTAATTCTATTCAAAGAAAGTATACTAGGGGAGGGAAATGGTGAGAGGTGTGGTGGTGTATTTGTGAAAGTCTGAAACTAGCTCTCATGATGCGTGTTCATCTCAGCCTGAGCAGACGGTGTCACACTGTTTCACCTTCTCACATCCACTCCATTAACTTCCTTGTTTCTTACCCCTGTGGGATGCTTGGGTGTCAGGGAGAGAGAAAAAAAATGGAAAGAAAAGGCAGCAGCTTTTCAAAGTCTTTAGACAGTTGACTCAGACAGCACAGGGGAAGAATCAACACACTTCACAAGCTTCCTGCTGTAACAATTTTCACTACTGTCTGCATGTTTTACAAAACCTATATGACATCCACATGGTTGAAGCTATGAATATATTTCTGTGAGATTTGAGCTTTGGGCAATTATCATTCCTAAGACATGCTGTAAGAATGTGTTTGGATTGATTTAATAAATAACTAACTTCATAATGTCGACATCAAACAATAAGAACGGCCTGTGACATCTTTCCCTCGGGTTGCCGTGGAGACCTAGCAACCGGGTTTGATTTAAGAGGGCTCTAAGCGTTATAATCTTTGAGCATTTAAAAATAAACTGATGGTACAAAAGAGACAACGGCAGTCTTTGTAGTAACACACAAGCTGTGATGCGTATAGACGTGTCTGAGTAAGCCGACAAAACTCTAGTCTCTACTGCTTATCATGCTTATTGCTACTATGATTGGATATAGGCAGTACAACCAAAGATTTTTATAACTAAACCAAGATACACCGCAGCTTGCCATGGGAAGAAATTAGTCATAGTGGGCAGGACAAGCAAGGAGGTGAGCAGGGTATCCTATTGCCACTTTCTAATATACTTCTGCATATTACCATTAGGGAACGCCTACTCTGTGGCGCGTGTGCAATAAATGAATTTTCCTTTGCAGTCCTAAACAGCGTGATTTTATTTTATTTTGCAAAGGATAAAGTTTACAAAACTTAGCCCCCTCTGTTCATATCATATTGTAGTGTTGGGAACAGAAAAATGTATTGAGATCAAATGTTTAATCAATGATAAAATTGGCAGAATGTCCGCCAAAATCTTCTCCCACTGAATGCCAGTAGGTTTCCTCTGTGTGGAAACGCCAACAGGATGCTACACATTTATACATCCAGTGAATATCTGTCTCATTGTTCTATCTGTGGTACAAGTATCTATGCAACTGATCCAAGCATCTACATTGCTGCAGTGAGTCAGGTTTCACTACTAAAAACACAGTGAGACATCGGAGGATACACATCAAAATCAGTATTATTCATATTTTAGTGAGGGAGAGTTACAACCACAAGGTTATCTTGACTGATGACGTACATTGTCTCGTGTATGTCTCAGTAACTGTGCAGTGAGCAGTTTCCGACTTCATATTCCTAAAGAGGTGGTTCTAAGATGCTATTTGTCCACATTTGCAGTGTGACTGTCATGAAGCTCACAGTTAGAGGCTACCTAACATCCCAGTGGGTTGCATGCCTCCACTCTTACTATGCCCTCAAAGGTCAAGTGATTACATGTCTGTCACAAAACATATTCAGACCACACAGGCACAACAGATAGTTCAGCTAGCACAGAGAGGAACAGTGAGAGGTGTAGGAAATAGAGAGGCATAGGAAAATTGTTGCTTTTTAAATGTGTAATATGTTATATTTCCACATGTAACAAAAAAAATATATATAATCTCCATGCTATCTTTGGTAGAACAATCAATGTTAAACTGCAAAATGTATTCATTTAAGCAATCCCATTCAGAAAAATTATAGCTGAAATCTTATTTTAGGGTGGAAGAAAATGGAATACCCAAGTGTGTTCCAACCTGCACATCATTTTAGATCCAGCACTCTACATTTACATCATTTAACAGACATTTTTACACAGAGCAAAATATAGTAGTGAGTGCATACACTTTCATATTTGTTTGTACTGGTCCCCATGGGAACTGAACCCACAACACTTCCATTGCAAGTGCCATGCTCTACCAACTGAGCCACACAGGACCACTTCACCTTCCATCAGCACAGCAAGGGTTCTTCGGCTGACCCTATCTGTGGAAAGGGTTCGATCTGGAACCAAAAAGGGTTCTTCAAATGATTCTGCTATGGGGACAGCAGAAGAACCCTTTTAGGTTCTAGAATGCACCTTTTTTCTAACAGTGTAGCTGTAATGAAGCTTCTAATGTATTCTGCCTGTTCACAATTAGTTAGGGGTGGCAGATAACCTTTAGCCACCGTGCTTCTACACCTGCACTGCTTGCTGTTTGGGGTTTTAGGCTGGGTTTCTGTACAGCACTTTGAGATATCAGCTGATGTACGAAGGGCTATATAAATACATTTGATTTGATTTGATTTAGCCTAGCGGTTAGAGTAGCCTAGCAGTTAGACCGTAGGCGTGGCAGGTAGCCTAGTGGTTAGAGCATATGTGTGGCAGGTAGCCTAGCTCTTAGAGGGTAGAGGTGGTAGGTAGCCTAGTGGTTAGAGCATATGGGTTGCAGGTAGCCTAGCTCTTAGAGGGTAGGGGTGGTAGGTAGCCTAGTGGTTAGAGCATATGGGTGGCAGGTAGCCTAGCAGTTAGACCATAGGCGTGGCAGGTAGCCTAGCAGTTAGAGAGTAGGGGTGGCAGGTAGCCTAGCGGTTAGAGCTTAGGGTTGGCAGGTAGCTTAGTGATGAGAGTGTAGGAGTGGCAGGTAGCTTAGTGGTTAGAAGGTAGGGGTGGCAGGTAGCCTAGCGGTTAGAGAGTAGGGGTGGTGGGTAGCCTAGTGGTTAGAGAGTAGTGGTGGCAGGTAGCCTAGCTGTTAGAGCATAGGGGTGGCAGGTAGCATAGCGGTTAGAGAGTAGTGGTGGCAGGTAGCCTAGCTGTTAGAGCATAGGGGTGGCAGGTAGCCTAGCAGTTAGAGCTTAGGGTTGGCAGGTAGCTTAGTGTTGAGAGTGTAGGAGTGGCAGGTAGCTTAGTGGTTAGAAGGTAGGGGAGGCAGGTAGCCTAGCGGTTAGAGAGTAGGGGTGGTGGGTAGCCTAGTGGTTAGAGAGTAGTGGTGGCAGGTAGCCTAGCTGTTAGAGCATAGGGGTGGCAGGTAGCATAGCGGTTAGAGAGTAGTGGTGGCAGGTAGCCTAGCTGTTAGAGCATAGGGGTGGCAGGTAGCATAGCGGTTAGAGAGTAGTGGTGGCAGGTAGCCTAGCTGTTAGAGCATAGGGGTGGCAGGTAGCATAGCGGTTAGAGAGTAGTGGCGGCAGGTAGCCTAGTTGTTAGGAGCATTGGCCCAGTAGCCAAAAGATCGCTGGTTTGAATACCTGAGCCGGCTAAGTGAAAAATCTGTCGATGTGCCATTTGAGCAAGGCGTTTAAATCCTAATTGCTCCTCTACGTCCCTCGCTAAATGACTAAAATGTAGTAGTTAGATTACTAAGAACTCAAAGGTTGTTTAAAAGCCATGTGATCTGTACAATTTAAAACCACATAATGTACCAATGTACTGTAACTTTCTAAGTTAATTCCAAATTAGGCCAGTTCATTTGTTTGAAATGGGCTCTAAAACAGGGACCTGGCTATCATCAATATATTTATATTATACCCATCTGTGGTCTCATACAGATGGAGGATCTTCATTTGAGCCAGTTTGCTACAGCAGGAAAATCATCCTGCAGCAACACAAAATGTGGATTTTAATGAATGGACATTTTTGTAGGGGTTGATACATTTTTCGTTTAGGGCAAATCAAGTCTGACATGTTAAAGTGGATATTACACACTTTAGAAGCCTTTTTAAAAGTCAAATACATTAGAAGTTTGCATTTCCTGCTTTGCAGAAAAAATGATCAATATCCAAAGAGTGATGAAGATCCTACATCTGCAAGAGACAACACTATTATAATGCTACAACACTGAACAAAAATATAAACGCAACACGTAAAGTGTTTGTCCCGTGTTTCATGAGCTGGAATAAAAAATCCCAGAAATGTCCCATACACACAAAAAGCTTATTTATTTAAAATGTTGTGCACACATTTTTCAGGAAAGGGGGATACCTAGTCAGTTGTCCAACTGAATGTATTCAACTGAAATATGTCTTCTGCATTTAACCCAACCCCTCTGAATCAGAGAGGTGAGGGGGGCTGCCATAATCCACATCCACGTCTCCAGTGCCCGGAGAACAGTGGTTTAGCTGCCTTGCTCATGGGCCAATACATTTTCCATTAGGGCAAATGTCAGTCAGAATTATGTACATGGAAATTACAAACATCAGGAGCCTTTTTAAAACTTAAATACACTATAAGTTTGCATTTCTTGCTGTTTAGGAAAATTCTCAACAACAAAAGAGGGATCAAAATTAGATCCTCCATTTGTATGCGTGTTTCCCTTTGTACAACCAGCCATTTCTAAGCACAGAATACTTCTGTTCTGCTTCCAAGGCAATCCCGCCCGCCCCCACCAACCCATTCCAACACACATGCACACACACACACCATGAAGGAAGCTCGAGTATCACATACTGTATACCTTCAGAGAAATGTTGAAAGAGCTATGAAAACTGAGAACCACAAGGGACAAGGACAAAGGGAGTCACAGAGTCTGGCTTCTACGTAGTGGTTACTAAGACCTGGCCACAAAAACAAAAAGGGAGGTTTACAAATAGAGCAACTTCCAAAGTGATAATAGCGATTAATTGTTGTATAAAGATTCTATTCAGTTTATTTTTTACAGACGCTCTACAATGATTGATATGTGTGCAAGTCTAATGCCACTTCTAGTATGGTACAGCTATTATCTCAGAGGAGTGTGTTGTTTACACAGACAGTCCCTCTGTTCCTTTGGTGATGTTATTGTGGGTTTCACTTGTTCAAAGAAATCTATTGCCATCAGGGTTTGCATGTCTGATAACATGATGACTTCAAAGGGAGATGACTAGTAGCGTTACATTTACATGTGCTTGTTTATTTGTGTATAAACCAGCAGGCTCTCTGGAGTTTGAATGACTCCAAGCCCATATGAGACCATTTTTGTGTTGCCATTGGGATTGGTTTCTTTGATGTCTTCCAAGCCATGTCGAGATCTGTAGAAGTGAATGCATGATGGCCATGAATTCAAAGAAGTAATCTGGTTGGGTTTAATAAAAATATATATGTGACATGCAATAATTTCAAAGATTTTACTGAGTTACACTTCATATAAGGAAATCAGTCAATTTAAATAAATGTATTAGACACTAAAATAGACTTCACATGACTGGTCAGGGGTGCAGCCCCTATTAGAGACATAAACACTCCTCAGCACCCCCCCAGACTATCCCGCAGGTGAAGAAGCCAGATGTGGAGGTCCTGGTCTGGCGTGGTTACATGTGGTCTGCGGTTGTGAGGCCGGAAGGACGTCCTGCCAAATTCTCTAAAACGACGTTGGAGGCAACTTATGTTAGTGAAATTAACATTACATTTTCATGCAACAGCTCTGGTGTACATTCCTGCAGTCAGCATGCCAATTGCACTCGCCCTCAAAACCTGTAAACAAATTTGTGCACAACATTTGAGAGATGTATGTTTTGTGGTATGGAACATTACTGTTTTTTTTTATTCCAGCTCAAGAAACCAACACTTAACGTGTTGCGTTTATATTTTTGTTCAGTGTTGTAGCATTATAATAGTGTTGTCTCTTGCAGATGTAGGATCATCATCACTCTTTTGTTATTGATAATTTTTTCTGCAAAGCAGGAAATGCAAACTTCTAATGTATTTGACTTTCTAAAAGGCTTCTAAAGTGTGTAATTTCCACTTTGACATGTCAGACTTGATTTTCCCTAACGAAAAATGTATCAACTCCTACAAAAATGTCCATTCATTATAATCCTGTAACGCTCTTCTTCCTCCTCTGACGAGGAGTAGCAAGGATCAGACCAACGTGCAATGTGGTAAGTGTCCATAATAATATATTTAATAAATCAACAGAACACTGAACAAAATAACAAAAGTACAAACAAACAACCGAAACATATCGGCAGCAATGGTAGAAATATCAGCGATGGCATCGTATACTGAAGAGAACAAGGAACAGACACAGGAAGAGGAAGAGCATCCAGCGCAGTACTCTCCATACTTTCCACACCGGATCATCTTGATCCAACGACACTGTCACACTGTAGATATAGAGTCAGCTGAGGGTAAACCACATTGAAATGTAACAAACGAAGAGTAATCTAGCCACTTATAGTTAAGCAGGTCTGTGCAACTTTCAGGGCTGCCCAACTCCGGTCCTGGAGGGCCGAAAATACTTCTGCTTTTTGTTTCTACCTGATTAGAAGGAGAGGATGAAAACCAGAAGTGTTCCTGCTCTCAGTGATCGGATTTGGACAGCCCTGATATAGTTAGTTTGTGCATTCTGCTGTTTTAGATTATTAAGTGGACATCCCCCCCCCCCCGTTCATATGTACATTATGCAGAAACAGCAGTGTCGACAATTTACAATAATTTGGGTAGCCTTATTTACTAAGCTATGTTTACCTTGTTGAATTGCTTGTAGCAGATATGAGACCTGTTGTTTGAGTCATACAAGGTGTGGACCGTGGTGTTGTCAACGTTGTTGGGGAAGTTGAGGTCTCGTTGAACTGTTTTGTGGTTTCTGTTTTGAGCCGAGATACAAGCCCTGCAGGAAACAGCAACTCACACAGCAACTCATAATGGACATAGCATAAAAAGTAATGTTATGAAACACAGGTTTCTTTAGAAACATTTGTAAGCCCTGATTTCACTAATAGCAATTGATCAGTGGTATATGCAATGTTATATTAAATTCCTCAGAGAAAAATAAAAACTGTAAGCGACAACTTCAGCTACATACAGTACTTACACTCGGAGACAGTCAGCTGAAGACGAAATGCCAAAGTTCTGCTGGCTCTTTCAATTGCACACCAGTACCAGCCACTGTCCTCAGCTGTTGCTCCTTTCATACTGACTGTGAATAACCCAAGGTTTTTATCATCCAATATCTGAACATCACTGGTCAGATGTTTCGGTTGATCAGATCAAATGATAACTGTGCAGAAATACCAGTGATAACCCCTGCACCAGAATTTGACCTTGTCCCTGTTGAACTGGTGATACTGGCAGGTGACGTGGACTGTTTCACCAACTGCACTCTTCACCTCTGAGGGTCCGGAGAGGGATGAGACTGCTAAAGGAAATCACAAACAAACACATGCATTAAACAATGTGTCTTCATTTAACAGTGATTAAACATGTATAGTCAATGATTTAAAACAACATACCTTTTAGTAAAGATAAGATGATGAGATTGATCCAAATCTTGGTAGTCATCTTCAACTCAATCTTTATCTGAAATCTATGACTTTAAAGGTTATGGAAATGGCAACTCTTTGTGGTGACTGGTGAAAGAGTCCTCTGCATTCAGACTGGGCTGTGAGGTCCACCCCTTCCTGTACCTGCTCTCTCTGGCTATTGGGCAGTTCCACACCAGGATACCCAAAATATTTTTGCGCCTTCTCAGGTTGTTCTGGCATTTCAAAAATAGAAACTTCATTGGGTGGAAGGATGTTGACATGTATTATACAATTGTATCACATACAATATTTGAGGAAATCATTTTGAAAGTGGCCATTTTAGGCCCTTTTTAGACCTATACATGCCTCCTGTAAGACCTTATGGTCTGTGAAACATATATGATACAGACATCATTGTGCTGTCATCAGAATGAATGAGAACAGAACAAACCAGTGGAACAGGATAATGGCTCTATCGTAAACTCCCCCTCTGACCGTTCCTGATGATCTTGGAACAGAGGAGACAGCCCAGGTTCACCTAGAATCCTACCCTAGCTGCAGATTTTCTTTTCAAAAACGTTCTGGAGATTTGTACTTACATAAGGTCATTGTTTGTTTGGAGCTGGTGGGGGTTCTTCAATAACATTCTTCCAGTTAGAATACCCAGCTTGGGTGAAGGCCTTGTTTGCATTAGCATTGGACCCAACACTGAACTTTCGACATGGGAAACAAAATGCTGCATCTGCAGTAACTGAGAATTCCAGCCACTCTCTTCCTATGAACCAGATCAAATCAAATCAAAATGTATTTCTCACATGCGCCAAATACAACAGGTGTAGGACTTACCCTGAATTCTTACTTATAAGCCCTTAACCAACAATGCAGTTCAAGAAATAGAGTTCCGAAAATATTTACTAAATACACTAAAGTGAAAACAATCTAAATACAATACAACACAAGAAAATGACATAACAATAACAAGGCTATGTACAGGGGATACCAGTTCCGAATCAATGAGCCAGGGTACAGCTTAGTCAAAGTTATTTGTAAAGTGACTATGCCTGGGGTGGGGGGTCAATGTGGCCCTAGACTTGGCGCTCCGGTACCACGTGCGGTAGCAGAAATAACAGTCTATGACTTGGGTGACTGGAGTCTTTGACAATTTTTTTGGGCCTTCCTCTGACACGGCCTAGGACATAGGTCCTGGGTGGCAGGAAGCTAGGCCCCAGTGATTTACTGGGCTGTATGCATTACCCTCTGTAATGCATTACAGTCAGATGCAGAGAGGTTCCATACCAGGCGGTGATGCAACCGGTCAGGATGCTCTCAATGGTGCAGCTGTAGAACTTTTTGACGATCTGGGGACACATGCCAAATCTTTTCAGTCTCCTGAGGGGGAAAAGGGGGGGGGGTGTTGTGTCCTCTTCACAACTGTCTTGGTGTGTTTGGACCATGATAGTTTGTTGGTGATGAGGACACAGAGGAGCCCCAGTGTTGAGGATCAGAGTGGCAGTGGATGTGTGTGGATATTTTGTTGCCTAACCTGACCACCTGGATGCGGCCCGTCAGGAAGTCCTGGATCAAGTTGCAGAGTGTTTAGTCCCAGGGTCCTTAACTTAGTGATGAGCTTTGTGGGCACAGTGGTGTTGAATGCTGAGCTGTAGTCAACAAACAGCATTTTCACATAGGTGTTCCTTTTGTCCATGTGGGAAAGGGCAGTATGGAATGCATTTGAGATTGTATCATCTGTGGATCTGTTGGGGCGGTAAGCGAATTGGAGTTGGTCTAGGGTTTCCGGCATGATGGTGTTGTTGTGAGCCCCGACCAGCCTTTTAAAGCACTGCATGGCTACCGGTGTGAGTGCTACATGGCAGCAATCATTTAGGCAGGTTACCTTCACTTTGTTGGACACATGGACTATGGTGACCTGTTTGAAACATGTTGGTATTACAGACTTGGTCAGGGAGAGGTTGAAAATGTCAGTGAAGACACTTGCCAGTTGAGTACACATCCTGGTAATCCATCTGGCACCACGGCTTTGTGAATGTTGACCTGTTTAAAGGTCTTGCTCACATTGGCTATGGAGAGCGTGATCACACAGTCGTACGGAACAGCTCGTGCTCTCATGCATGCTTCAGTGTTGCTTGCCTCGAAACTAGCATAAAAGGCATTGAAATCGTCTGGTAGGCTTGCGTCACTGGGCAGCTCACGGCTGGGTTTCCCTTTGTATTCTGTCATATTTTTCAAGCCCTTCTACATTGAACGAGTGTCAAAGCTGGTGTACTAGGATTCAATCTTGTTCTTGTATTGAAGCTTTGGCTGTTTTATGGTTCGTCTGAGGGCAGAGCAGGATTTCTTATAAGTGTCCGGAATAGTGTCCCGATCCTTGAAAGCGGCAGCTCCAGCTCCAGCTCGGTGCAGATGTTGCCTGTAATTCATGGCTTCTTTTTGGGAAATGTACATGTGGTCACTGTAGTGACGACGTTGTTGATGCACTTATTGATGAAGCCAGTGACGGAGGTGGTATACTCCTTAAGAATCCTGGAACATACTCTTGTTAGTGCTAGCAAAACAGTTTTGTGGCGTAGCATCCGCGTCATCTGACCACTTCCGTATTGAATGAGTCACTAGTACTTCCTGCTTTTGTTTTTGCTTGTAAGCAGGAATCAGGAGGATAGAATTATGGTCAGATTTGCCAAATGGAGGGCGAGGTACAGCTTTGTATGTGTCTCTGTGTGTGCTATTAAATGAAAGTTTTTAGACAGAAAATCTGCGGCTAGGTAGGATTCTAGGCTAACCTGGGCTGGCTCCTCTGTTCCAAGATCATCAGGAACTGTTGGAGGTGGAGGTGGAGGTTGCTGTGGAGCCATACGCTGCCAGGATATTTCAGAATTATATTTCAGAATCAAGACATTCTCCATAGACATACTCCATATGTAAGAGCACACTATAAGGAGTATAATTACATCAAGATGTAGGAAAAATGGCCACTTTCATCAACGCATTTTTTTGATCGAAATGCAAAAAACATGTCAAACATCGTTCCTCCCAATGAAGTTTCTATGCGAGAATTTCCAGAACAATAGGAGATACCAAAAATATTTTTGGGCTATCATGGTGTGGAATCACCCTATTCTCAGAAACCAAAACACAGAGAGGAATTCATAGCAGAAACTGGGGGGCAGACGGATCTTTTGCCCATTTAAAATGATTAACACTGTTAAGATTATAAAACTGATTAATACTGTGTCCCAGGGGACAGAGAGCTCATGTCCATTGAAACTGATTAAGAACGTGCCCCAGGGGACAGACAGAGCTCATTCCCATTTAAATGGATAAAGAACGTGCCTCAGGGGACAGACAGTGCTCATGTCCATTGAAACTGATTAAGAACGTGCCCAAGGGGAGAGACAGTGCTAATGTCCATTGAAACTGATTAAGAGTGTTATACTGTACTCTACATCATCGACTGCATCCTTATGTAACACATGTATCACTAGCCACTTTAACTATGCCACTTTGTTTACTTTGTCTACACACTCATCTCATATGTATATACTGTACTCGATACCATCTACTGTATGCTGCTCTGTACCATCACTCATTCATATATCCTTATGTACACGTTCCTTATCCCCTTACACTGTGTATAAGACAGTAGTTTTGGAATTGTTAGTTAGATTACTTGTTGGTTATCACTGCATTGTCGGAACTAGAAGCACAAGCATTTCGCTACACTCGCATTAACATCTGCTAACCATGTGTATGTGACAAATAAAATTTGATTTGATTTGATTTGACTATTGAAACTGATTAAGACTGTGTTGAAACAGATTAAGACTGTGTTGAAACAGATTAAGACTGTGTTGAAACAGATTAAGACTGTGTTGAAACAGATTAAGACTGTGTTGAAACTGATTAAGACTGTGTTGAAACAGATTAAGACTGTGTTGAAACAGATTAAGACTGTGTTGAAACAGATTAAGACTGTGTTGAAACAGATTAAGACTGTGTTGAAACAGATTAAGACTGTGTTGAAACAGATTAAGACTGTGTTGAAACAGATTAAGACTGTGTTGAAACAGATTAAGACTGTGTTGAAACAGATTACGACTGTGGCCAATCAATTTGTATCCCTTTTTGTTATGAACATCAAATCAAACTTAATTTGTCACATGCGCCAAATACAACAGGTGTAGTAGACCTTATCGTGAAATGTTCACTTACCAGCCCTTAATTAATTAACCAACAATGCAGTTTAATGAAAATAGAGTTAAGAAATTATTCACGAAATAAACTAAAGTTAAAAAATTAAACAAAAGATAAAGATAAAAAGAGAAGATAGAGTTAAGAAAGTATTTATGAAATAAACTAAAGTTAAAAATAAAATAAAAAGTAACACCATAAAATAACAATACCAAGTCAATGTGCCGGGTACAGGTTAGTCGAGTTAATTTGTACATGTAGGTAGGGATAAAGGGACTATGCATAGATAATAATCATCGAGGTATACAATACATATAGTTCATTGTGCATGGGATTAATTCATGGGTTTAATTCATGGGATTAATGCATAGGATTAATTCATGGGATTCATGGGATTGATTAATGGGATTCATTCACAGATTTTCCATTCGCCAATCAGTGTCCCCTCAAAACAAATACACCAGCAAGCATGATGCCTCTTGGGGGACATAACATACGGAGGAGGAGAGAATTGATAGGGCAAAGTGCATATCACCATACTCATATCAAAATATGATGTAAATGATCCATTCATTTATAAATGTTACCTTGGACTGCTAATGTGTGATAATAATGCTCAGGCTAAAGCAAAACGAAGATGGCAAAGTATGGACAGGTCTCGCTCTGAGAATATTAAAGATCTGCTTGGCTTAGTCTATGCAACATTAACATATTGCAGGTGGCAAGGTATCAGAATTGAGATGTCCTTAGGCAGCCAAAACACACATTAATTCTGTAACGACCCGCCACACTGGAGTGAACATCATCATTATTGGTCAGGTGAGGCAGAGTTATCTGTTCCAAAGCGCCTAACGACTTTTTAAGCCTCTTTGGAGGGATGACAATGACTTTCATTAATCCATCCAAGGCCAGTGTTGCTTGCTATAGGATTTGATATGGGTGAGGATCTACTCTGATTTGAAAGAAAACGTTGTTTCATTCAAATTGTTTTACACACGTAAATAATGGCTTTAATCTTACTCTGTTCTATTCACAAAGGGCCTGATTCAGACTTAGGAAATGTACACCTTTACTACGCACTGTAGTTGGTATTTAGACTTACCTTATGCAGGTGTGCAGCGGGATTTGCAGGCTTGGTTCCCTTTACACGTGCTGAATACATTTAATTAAACCGTTGAAAACCCTCCCACTTGCTGGCATACAGATTTTCTCATGGAGTTTGCATTCAGTAGGGTTTTCAATACATTTATCTTAAGCCATCCCTTTAAATACGGTTTACCTTTAATTCGCATTTTGTTGACAGACTAGAATACATCGAGAGACTGGGTTCAGAAAATAGGGATCAACAAAAGAAAGCTATGTAAATATATGCATATTTGTCTCAGTTTCAGCACCAACTGTTAGACTATACTTTGATCTTGGAGGTTATTTAGGAATATTTTAGGGTTAGGAAAGTATGTATGAATCATAGAAAACAGGTACATATGGTCTGAGTTCCATCACGATTCAAATAGGCTACATCTTCCAAATTATTGCACAGTGTAAGTCTAATATGATCCACTATAGCTAGCAACCCTCATTAACAACTACACAGAAAGGTACACAGAATGGAATGGATGTCCGGGATTTCCTCCTCTCATCTGAAGAGGAGAGGCGAGAAGGATCGGAGGACCAATATGCGGCGTGGTAAGTGTCCATGGTTCTTTTAATAAGAAAATCTCAACATGAACACAACTACAAAACAAGACACGTGAAAACCCAAAACAGTCCCGTGTGGCACAAACACTGCCACAGGAAACAATCACCCACAAAATACCCAAAGAATATGGCTGCCTAAATATGGTTCCCAATCAGAGACAACGATAAACACCTGCCTCTGATTGAGAACCACTCTAGGCAACCATAGACTTACCTAGACAACTAAACTGAACACAACCCCATTAATCTAATAAACCCCTAGAGAAGATGAAACACAATAAATCACCCATGTCACACCATGGCCTAACCAAAATAATAAAGAAAACAAAGATAACTAAGGCCAGGGCGTGACAATGGAATTAAAATATGCAAAATGTAGGCTACAAATGGAAGGAAACTAACACTAAAATGACAGTTTAAAAAATGATGTGGGTATTATTGCTGACAGTGGCTCCATATAGTGGCTATTATTTAACATGATCCAAATTGTGAAATAAAATGGGAAAGCCCGGGTCTCCAAATTTCATCACTGCAATTTATGAGTGCATATAATAACAATTCAGAATAATGCCACAGATATTTATAGACTCCAGCTTCTTCAGGCGAGGCGTCCCGATAGCTGGACAAGATCCGGTGAAACTGGAGGGCGCACAGTTCAAATAAATAATCATAAAAATTATGGATATTAAACATTTAGGTACATACACGTGTCTTATATTGGCTGAAAGCTTAACTTCTTGTTAATCTAACTGCACTGTCCCATTTACAGTGGCTATTACAGCTAAAACATGCCATGTGATTGTTTGAGGACTGCGCCCCACCTCAAAATATTTTTCAACCGGCACAGGTTTCAAAAATTCACAAATATTCACAAATATTCACATACTTTTTGAAAATCTTCATCTGATTTGTCATCCAAAGGGTCCCAACTTTAACATGCGTTTTGTTAGATAAAATTCTTCTTTATATCCCAAAAAGTCTGTTTAGTTGGCGCCATCGATTTGAGTAATACACTCGTTCAACATGCCGCGATAGAGATCTACTCCTAAACATTGTTTCAAAAAGTCTACATATGTTTCTATTCAATCCTCAGATACTGTAAAATGGAATCAAACTATAATATTTCATACGAAAAGAAGTATGTTCAATAGGAAGCCAATATTAGCAGGTGCGCATTGTCTTCTCGCTCCTGTCTCAGCCTCCAGTATTTATGCTGCAGTAGTTTGCATAGGGGCCTAGGGTCCGTTTGTTATACGTGGAGTACTTCACCTATCCGGTGTCCTGTGTGAATTTAAGTATGCTCTCTATAATTCTCTCTTTCTCTCTTTCTTTCTCTCTCTCAGAGGACCTGAGCCCTAGGACCATGCCTCAGGTCTACCTGACATGATGACTCCTTGCTGTCCCCAGTCCACCTGGCCGTGCTGCTGCTCCAGTTTCAACTGTTCTGCCTGTGATTATTATTATTTGACCATGCTGGTCATCTATGAACACATCTTGGCCATGTTCTGTTATAATCTCCAACCGGCACAGCCAGAAGAGGACTGGCCACCCCACATAGCCTGGTTCCTCTCTAGGTTTCTTCCTAGGTTTTGGCCTTTCTAGGGAGTTCTTCCTAGCCACCGTGCTTCTACATCTGCATTGCATGCTGTTTGGGGTTTTAGGCTGGGTTTCTGTACAGCACTTTGAGATATCAGCTGAGGTACGAAGGGCTATATAAATACATTTGATTTGATTTGATTCGATTCATGATGCGCGCACGCACAAATTTCCAAGCAGGTGTCCTTGTGCTAAAAATCGTATTCCTTACTCGCTTTGGAAGAAACAAGCCTTAAACCTTGAACAAAGACTACTGACACCCAGTGGAAGCCATAGGAATAGCAGATTCTAGATTACTTAATACTTACAGTAGATGTTGACTTGTAAAAAATTCAAAGCAGTATAGGCAGCATACATGGTTAATATTTGCCAATTCTTAATCTTCCAAAGTGGAAGACTGTCCTTCTCTCACAGCAAAAATTATTTCTGAGGCCATCTGAGCTGAGATTCATTTTGCCTGATTGATTGTGGTAAGGAGCCACACATGCAAAGCTATTTATTTGTTGTGTCCCTCCCCCAATTTGCACGTGGCTGGGGTAGAGTGTGGGAAAATACTGAATTTTTTACAATGTATAAAAATAATGTATCTAAAGAATGTATTGTAATAACATTGTACAGGTTCCCGCAACGTAGTTTCACAGACTACAAAGAGTAAAGACTGTGAGAAAAGCAGAAGACAGGCAGATAGGCAGGGGGATAGACAGATTCTTGATGCTATTTTGAAACAGCAGGCTCAGGAAGGAGGAAGACAGAGTGAAGGCACACAGCAAACCTTTTTGTTTCACTTTTACTTGTTTTTACCTACACACACACTTTTCCACACTATTTTTACCCTCGGGTCCGAACACCACATATGTCATATAAATGTGTTCTTTTACATGTTCTTCACAGAAAATCAGCCAAGGTTGAAAAATAATTCAATGTGGCATTTTTCAATTAGTAAACATTGAATATGGGTCCCACAGACCCAAACACCACACAAAGTTTAACTGGAGAAAAAGGTCTGCAATACATGTCATGTTGATATGATTTTCAGCTTGCTTTCATATCACTGGTTTCAATTTCTCTCCAGGGATCAAAAATAAAAAATCATCTAAAACAATTGCTATGTGTATTTACAATCCCTTTACGCATTTACTAATTTACCAAGCTCTTATCATTAGCTCTTATCGATTCATAAATTACAGTGCATGGAGATTATATCAGAGAAAAGAAAGAGGATGCTTTTTCCACTTGAAACTGGCAGGTATTATTCAACCTCATTCATGGTTTCCTCACACGTAAACCTGGTGGAATTATTAGGGAATTTAGTTAAGGGCAGAATATGACATTCACTATATATACAAAAGTATGTGGACACCCTTTCAAATTAGTGTATTCGGCTATTTCAACCGCATCCAATGCTGACAGGTGTATAAAATCGAGCACACAGCCATGTAATCTCCATAGACAAATATTGGCAGTAGAATGGCCTTACTGAAGATTTCAGTGACTTTCAATTCGGCATAGGATGCCACCTTTCCAACAAGTAATTTGGTCAAATTTCGGTCCTGCTAGAGCTGCCCCAGTGAACTGTGTGTTGTTATTGTGAAGTGAAAATTCCTAGGGGAAACAACGGCTCAGCCGGCGAAATGGTTAACTTCGAAGTGGTAAACTCACAGATTGGGACCGCCGAGTTCTGAAGCACGTAGCGTGTAAAAATCATCTTTCCTCGATTGCAAAACTCACTACTGAGTTCCAAACTGCCTCTAGAAGCTACGTCAGCACAAGAACTGTTCGTCAGGAGCTACATGAAATGGGGTTCCATGGCCGAGCAGCCACACACAAGCCTAAGATCACCATGAGCAATGCCAAGCGTCGACTGGAGCAGTGAAAACGTGTTCACTGGAGTGATGAATCACGCTTCACCAGCTGACGTCAGACAGATGAATCTGGGTTTGGCAGATGCCAGTAGAACAGGCAATGCATAGCTGCCGCAATGCATAGCGCCAACTGTAAAGTTTGGTGGAGCAGGAATAATGGTCTGGGCTATATTTCATGGTTCTGGCTAGGCCCCTTAGTTCCAGTGAAAGGAAATCTTAACGCTACAGCAAACAATGACATTCTAGATGATTCTGAGCTTCCAACAGTTTGGGGAAGGCCCTTACCTATTTCAGCATGACAATGCCCCTGTGCACAAAGCAAGGTCCATATAGAAATGATTTTTCGAGATTGTTGTGGAAGAACTTGACTGGCTTGCACAAAGCCCTAATCTCAACCCCATTAAACATCTTTGGAATATATTGGAACCCTGACTGCGAGCCAGATCTAATCGCCCAACGTCAGTACCCAACCTCATTAACACTTTTGTTGCTGCAAGTCCCTGCAGCAATTGTTCCAACATCTACTGGAAAGCCTTCCCAGGTAAGTGGAGGCTGTTATAGCAGTGAAGTGGGGACGAACTCAATATTCATGCCCATTCGTGTTAGTGGCTAAGCATGACTCCTACACCATCATTAAGTTTGCTGACAACACAACAATGGTAGGCCTGATGACCGACAATGATGAGACAGCTCATAGGGAGGAGGTCAGAGACCTGGCAGTGTGGTGCCAGGACAACAACCTCTGCCTTAACGTGAGCAAGACAAAGGAGATGATCTTGGACTACAGGAAAAGGTGGGGCGAACACGCCACCATTCACATCGACGGAGCTGTAGTGGAGCACGGTCGAGAGTTTCAAGTTCCTTAGAGTTGACATCACCAACAAACTATCATGGTCCAAACACACCAAGACAGTCGTGAAGAGGACACGACAGCACCTTTTGGCCCTCAAGAGACTGAAAAGATTTGTCATGGGTCCCCAGGTCCTCAAAACCTTCTACAGCTGCACCATCGAGAGCATCCTGATCTGTTGCATCACCGCCTGGTATGGCAAATGCTCAGCATCTAACCTGTTCTCTCTGCTACCACACGGCATGTGGTACTGGAGCGCCAAGTCCAGGTCCAAAAGGCTTCTTAACAGCTTCCACCCCATAGCCATAAGACTGCTGAACAGCTAATCAAATGGTAACCTGGACTATTTACATTCACATCACCTCCCTTTGTGTTTACACTGCTACTACTTACTGTTTATTATCTGTGCATTGTTACTTTACCCCTACCTACATGTACAAATGACCTCGACTAACCTGTACCCCCACACATTGGTATTGCTAATGGAAATGAATATACATGAGTAATAGGACTATGGTGATTCCAGTATTGCAAAAAATAAATTCATTGCAAAAATGTAAACACAAAGCAGACCAAACTCTTTGGTCCTTTACAAACCTGCTGTATGTAAAGTATGTGTGTTCTATAGCATGGAAAAAAATATTTGTGACTCTCGATGAAAACATAATGATGTTTCTTTCCACCATTCTTTTCCTAAATAAGTTAAATCTGCTTTGTTTTTTGTTTCCTTGCCATGATAGTAACAAGTATCTCCATACTGGTATTGTCCAGACACTAACGCATAATGTCGCTCTATTTCCATTTCAATGTGGTGTATGTCTGATCATGCAGCGACTGTTCTGAACTGGTGTGGCTCATGTGAGCATTCTAGTCATCGCTCTCTCCCACATCAGAATTTACAGTCTCCGCAGATCCAGTGTCAGATAAGCCAGATGGTAGACTGTATCCTCATGGTATACTGGATATATTTATATTGTTCCCTGAATTCATATGTGGGAAAAAAGACTGCAGTGAGCCTGGGATGTGAGCAACCTTATATCGATCAGTTAGCACTGTGAGCAACCATATACCTTATGATCGTTCTGTTGATGATCAATACAATATTCCTTTCAAGTCTTTGAGAAAATGTTCACTTGTATGGAGTGAAAAAACTGGGCTTTAAATCTATAAAACAGTTTCCCAGTTACCAAACATTTCTGATCACAAACCACAGTCAAGATGGCTTCCCTCTTCGTTTCCATTTTACTCAAACTAAGAAGTGACCTCACACCAGGAAGTGTGCGAGGAGTCCAGCCCACCTACACTCTTAGAAAAAAGCTTATGGGCTGTCCCCATAGGAGAACCCATTTTTGGTTCCAGGTAGAACACTTTTGAACATCTGTGGAAAGGGTTCCATGCAGAACCATCTGTGGAAAGGGTTCTATATTGAACCCAAAAAGGTTCTATCTGGAACCAAAATGGTTCTACCTGGAACCAAATGGGTTCTTCAAAGGGTTCTCCTATTGGGACAGCCGAAGGACCCTTTAATGTTCAAGATAACACCTTTTTTTCAAAGGGTCTCTCAAGGAACCTTCATAAATTTATATGAACTTATTAAATAATAAATTCAGGGTTTCCACAATCGGCAAATAATTTACTTAAATATATATAATTTGTCTTCAATGACTGATGTTAACATCTGTTGCTTCTGTTTTGTTTCTTGAAGTTGAATTTTATATGTAGGGTCAGGTTTCCTTGTTGTGATGCTTCCACTGACCTGCACATGAAGGTTATCTGTCTATGTCCACATTTGCTGAGTAATGACTGTATGAGGAATGATAATGCTGGAAGGAACAAATTAATTAATCAATTTCTCATTAGAAATGCCAGGCATGTGTAGTTACAGTATCAAAAGGCCACTCATACTTCTGGATGTCTTTTTTGTCACACTTCATTACAGTTCCATTTAGTCTAATTATAAGACATGAATCTTGATAATTGTTTCCATTGTTGTGGTTCATTAGGCTTTGTTATAACCAGTCTTGTTAGCCGAGCTTGAGCTTCCACTTATTTTGATCATTGGATGAATTCTGCTGCTTGACACTGTCTTACAGTACCAAAACATCTTTGCCCTTCAAAATGGTATTTTCAAGAAGATAGTAATTTCACCAATTGCAATTGAACATACTGTAAACAGGTTATAGTTCATGTTCACGTTTCAGAAAAGATTCTGGTATCAGACCATAGCTAATAGTATGTCTGAGAAATGCTCGACCAGGGGTTCAAGTAACAGCTCGCCAGAAAAGAGACCTTCTGTCCTCATTAAAACACGTCTCAACCACCTTGTCTCCTGGACAGGAAGTGAAATTGATAATAATAGCATCACTTACTTGGTAAGGGGCCATTTACAGTATATTTGACATTTGACCCAAGTATCATACTGTCCATGATGTAAAGGGCCAGTTGGCTTACAGTTGAAATCGGAAGTTTACATACACTTTGGTTGGAGTCATTAAAACTTGTTTTTCAACCACTCCACAAATGTCTTGTTTAATCAAACTATTTTTGGCAAGTCAGTTAGGGCATCTACTTTGTGCATGACACAAGTAATTTTTCCAACAGTTGTTTACAGACAGATTATTTCACTTACAATTCACTGTATCACAATTCCAGTGGGTCAGAAGTTTACAACATCTCAAGACATCAGTCAGGAAGTTAAAGCTTGGTTACAAATGGGTCTTCCAAATGGACAATGACCCCAAGCATACTTCCAAAGTTGTGGCAAAATGACTGAAGGACAACAAAGTCAAGGTATTGGAGTGGTCATCACACAGCCCTGACCTAAATCCTATAGAAGATTTGTGGGCAGAACTGAAAAAGCATGTGCGAGCAAGGAGGCCTACAAACCTGACTCAGTTACACCAGCTCTGTCAGGAGGAATGGGCCAAAATTCACCCAGCTTATTGTGGGAAGCTTGTGGAAGGCTACCCAAAACGTTTGACCCAAGTTAAACAATTTAAAGGCAATGCTACCAAATACTAATTGAGCGTATGTAAACTTCTGACCCACTGGGAATGTGATAAATGAAATAAAAGCTGAAATAAATCATTCTCTCTGCTTTTATTCTGACATGTCACATTCTTAAAATAAAGTGGTGATCCTAACTGACCTAAGACAGGGAAAGTTTACTAGGACTAAATGTCAGGGAGTTTACTAGGACTAAATGTCAGGGAGTTTACTAGGACTAAATGTCAGGGATTGTGAAAAACTGAGTTGAAATGTATTGAAAAAGTATGTTTTCTGTTTCTGTTCTATTTCTGTTTTCTTTAGTGTAATATTCTGTTTTCTTTCTGTTTTCTTTAGTGTAATATTCTGGTTTCTTTCTGTTTTCTTTAGTGTAATATTCTGGTTTCATTCTGTTTTCTTTAGTGTAATATTCTGGTTTCTTTTTGTTTTCTTTAGTGTAATATTCTGTTTTCACAAAATATGTGAGGAAACAATAGCTAGTTTTATTTAGTCAGCCCTTTTTCAGTTTGTACTTTCTCCCTCTTTGTTTGAGAAGAGAGTAAAGAGAATGTTGTGAGTTCACTCTGCCGACGGCTCGGCTATAAAAAGTCTCAATGCAGAGAGAGGGTGACTCACAGCGAGGTGCAGTGCCATCACATTGTTGTGGGTATAATTTAGAGGGGGCTAAGCTCCCCACTGGGAATTTTAAATGAAAGCCAGCTGACACTGACAACTTAGGTTTCGTCTTCATAATTGAATCTCACTTTTCACTGACACAAAATGAAAGAAACTTGCAGTATGCTTAAATTATGCTCCCTTATGCCTACAGACAGTAATTTTCTTAGTGATATACTGTAAGATAATCCAAGGTGCACTATACATGTTAGTGGAAACGTTTTCAAAAAAATATACATCATATGAATTGCTCAGGCTGAGAGGGCATGGATGGACAATTTCTTAATGTGCTGTACAAAGGCAAGATCAGCTGATTGTCTGGCAGTATTGGATCTCTTGAGGGAAATTAACAAGCATTATACCACTGAACCATAGTCCTGTACTGGTTCATAGCCATCAGGACCCTTAGAACTGCATCTATTTTTTTTTTTTTATAAATTGTAAGATGTAAGATTGTTTAAAACAATATGACTCATAAGGGGGGCAAAATGAACAATGGTCATAAATACCTGAAATGTTTCAACTACAGTGTATATCCAAAGATACAGTATACAGCAGTGCTGGCCACCGAAGCAGCTCGTTCAGATCCATGGATTTTAGCCAAATTACTTTTCTATCCACTTGGTTTTTGTGGGATTTTTTTGAGCCGGCCATAACAAAGAGTACATTTCTCTATATTTGACAGGTAGAGCCGTTGAGCAGGAAAAGCTTTAACAATGGGGGAATGCATTTGGCCGATTCAGGTATTATGACAAATCTCCTTCAAAATGAGACTGCATTTCAAAACCCTGAGTGAATCCAGCCACCTGCCATGAATTTCTCATTTCTGTGGAAAATATGGAATTCCTGAGAAAAACACAAAATCCCATTTCACCGCTGCTAAAATCTAGGGAAAAGATTGAACGGAATGTGAGTTTTATTCAGTACATTTAGTTAGTATTACTATATTTGTATATCTTTTTTATTTTTAAGGGGCAGATCAGATTTAATAAGGCAGATAGATTGTGGCTTCTATCAATGTAATTTTCTGCATGTTTTCCAATCCCCCATATACATTTTATATATATTCCTTCTTTATTATTTCCCCTAACTGTCACGCCCTGGCCATAGAGAGGCTTTCATTCTCTATTTTGGTTAGGCCAGGGTGTGACTAGGGTGGGCATTCTTGTTTCTTTATTTCTATGTTTTCGATTTCTTTGTTTTTGGCCGAGTGTGGTTCTCAATCAGAGGTAGCTGTCTATCGTTGTCTCTGATTGGGAATCATACTTAGGCAGCCTTTTTCCAGTGGTGGACCTGGGGGCTGGGCCTTCAGTGAGGTCCTACACAGTCCCACCCGAATTAATCCACCTCTTATTACCATCATTATGATGCCATGGCTCTAGACACTATACATTTAGACAGAAACGCATTATGAAACCAGGCGTTGTGTCACCTTGAAATTGACATTTTTATTCATAGAATTGCAGGGGAAGAGTACAATACCTTTTCATTGTCCTGCGTGTTTGTTCGTTGAGCTGTAGATCCACTCGGGTGTCCCCAAAAGTTTTCAAAAGCACCATTGCTTGTAAGTGCCCAGCCGTGTCTCATTGCTACCTTGGTTAGACAATTCAAGTTTGCAAAGCCAGTGTGGCTCCAAACACCAAATCTATCACTTGCAAATAATAGGCATTCCCAGCAGTACAGTGCAGTGCTTCTCGGAGCCTGTGAGCCATTGATAGCGCTCGTAGTTGAAACTTTGAAAGTGGCGAATGAACCCCTTTCCAGCCTGTGACAGGCTTTGTAGCGTCGGGCGACCTCTCCTGACAATGTCTAACTTTTCTTGAAAAGTTTGTCTTGAGAATGGCGTTATAATTATATCTTCGACCAAATCGATATCTTCTCCTCCTTCCGCCATTGTGGGTAAAAAAAAAACAGCTTAGGAGTACGCAAATTAATTAGTTTATCAAATTCAGTTTCCTAGTTCTGAGGTTTGCATATACCTACCCATATAGGACCAGCCTCTTAATATTGGTAATCCAATTAAAAGACGTGCACGCACTACGCCTGCAAGCTGGAGCCAGCCAGCAGGCGTACAATAGCCAACTCTAAAGCTGATTGGTTGACACTAAATTTTCATTTCCATTCACTTTAAGCTACAAGCGCCCGCACTGTTGATTCTGAAGGCCTGAGGGCAGATTTTAGACCCCTGGCAACACATGATGGCTGAATATGATTGGATAAAAGATCTAACATAAAGACCAGCCCTCCAAATCTCAACCTGGGGATGGAAGCAGTGCAACCAAGAGGAAAGCTATGAAATGAAGAGTATAACTCTTACTCTGGGTAATAATTTAATACATATTTGTGGGAAAATATATTTTTTAAACTATTTATTCTGATGATGTTTAGGCCAGCAGAGAAGGCCTTGCTGGCCCTGATGGCCCACCACTGCCTTTTTCCCACCTGTGTTTTGTGGGTAGTTGTTTCCTGGAGAGTTTATTTGCTTTACAGAACTGTTCGTTTTTTCACGTTGTTATTTTGTTCGAGTGTTTTGATAAATAAAAATCATGAACACTTTCCACACTGCGCTTTGGTCCGATCCTCATTTTGACGAGAGACGTCACAGAACTACCCACCACCAAAGGTCCAAGCAGAGTGGCCAGGAGGATCAGGGATCCTGGGCCTGGGGGAAATGTGAGTGGAGGACCTCATGGACATGGGAGGAGGTTAACGGCGGCGATACCAGGAGTCACGGCAAAGAGGCAAGCACGAGAGGCAGCCCACAAAATGGGGGGGGGGGGGTGGCACATGGGGAGCGTTCAGACTCCACGTGCTTACTGTGGGGAGTGAGTGACCGGTCAAGCACCTTGTTATCCGGTTCTGCGCACCATGCCTTCAGTGTGCATCCACAGCCCGGTGCGCTCTGTGCAACTCCCCACAGTGGCCGTGCGAGAGTGGGCATTCAGCCAGGACGGATTGTGCCGGATCAGTGTTCCTGCTCTCCGGTGCGTCTCTTCGGCCCAAGTTATCCTGGGCCAGCTCTACGCACGGTGTCCCCGGTTCGCCAGCAAAGCCCAGTGCAGCCTGTTCCAGCTCCCCGCACTTGCCGGGCTGAGGGGGGTATCCAGCCAGGACGAATTATGCCAGCTCTGCGCTCCAGACCTCCGGTGCGCCTCCGCGGTCCAGTGTGCCCTGCGCTGGCTTTACGCACTATGCCTCCAGTGTGCCGTCACAGCCCAGTACGTCCTGTGCCAGCTCTCCACACTCACCTAGCTAGAGTGGGTATCCAGCCAGGACGTGTTGTGGCAGCTCCACTCACTAGGCTGCAAGTACGTCTCCTCAGACCTGGTCTGGCTCCACTTAGGAAGCCTCCAGTGACGATCCGTGGCACGAAGCCTCCAGTGATGATCCATGGCATGAAGCCTCCAGTGATGATCCATGGCACAGAGCCTCCAGTGATGATCCATGGCACGAAGCCTCCAGTGATGATCCATGGCATGAAGCCTCCAGTGATGATCCATGGCACAGAGCCTCCAGTGATGATCCATGCCACAGAGCCTGCAGTGAGGAGCCATGGCACGAAGCCTCCAGCGTTGATCCACAGTCCGAAGCCTCCAGCGACGGTCGGAAAAACATCCCCACATCATGATGCTGCCACCAACATGCTTGACTGTGGGGAAGGTGTTCTCGGGGTGTTGGTTTTGCCCCAGACATAGTATTTTCCTTGATGGCCAAAAAGCTAAACTTTAGTCTCATCTGACCAGAGCACCTTCTTCCATATGTTTGGGAGTCTCCCACATGCCTGTTGTCGAACACCAAACGTGTTTGCTTATTTTTTTCTTTCTGCAATGGCTTTTTTTCTGGCCACTCTTCTGTAATGCCCAGCTCTGTGGAGTGTACGGCTTAAGGTGGTCCTATTGACAGATATTCCAATCTCCGCTGTGGAGCTTTGCAGCTCCTTCAGGGTTATCTTGGTCTCTTTGTTGCCTCTCTGATTAATGCCCTCCTTGCCTGGTCTGTGAGTTTTGGTGTGCGGCCCTCTCTTGCCAAGTTTGTTGTGGTGCAATATACTCTCATTTCTTTTGTAATGGATTTAATGGTGCTCTGTGGGATATTCAAAGTTTCTGATATTTTTTTATAACCCAATCCTGATCTGTACTTCTCCACAACTTTGTCCCTGACCTGTTTGGAGAGCTCCTTGGTCTTCATGGTGCCGCTTGCTTGGTGGTGCCGCTTGCTTGGTGGTGTTGCATACTCTGGGGCTTTTCAGAACAGGTGTATATATACTGAGATCATGTGACAGATCATGTGAGACTTAGATTGCACACAGGTGGACTTTATTTAATTAATTATGTGACTTCTGAAAGTAATTGATTGCACCCAATCTAATTTAAGGGCTTCATAGCAAAGGGGGTGAATACATATGCATGCACCACTTTTCCGTTTTTTATTATTTTTAATTTTTTGAAACAAGTTATTTTTTAAATTTCACTTCAGTAATTTGGACAATTTTGTGTATGTCCATTACATGAAATCCAAATAAAATATATATTTAAATACCAGGTTGTAATGCAACAAAATAGAAAAAACACTAAGGCGGATGAATACTTTTGCAAGGCACTGTACACCTTTCAGCAACATGTCTAGCTAAAGCAGCCAAATCCACTAATTTGAAGGGATGTCCACATACGTTTGTATATATAGTGTACCTCAACTGGTATGCAACCAGCCCTGGAGTTTTCCCGGACTTGAAGGCTTTAATTGCATCTGGAATTCCCTCCTCTGTAATTAGTCCTTCACCTCAGTTTTTCTGTATAGCTGTTAATTGTACACTATTAATAGATAAACAATCCTTAAAATTAACTTCAGTTAGTGGAAATGGAGGAGACTGAAATGAAAAGGTCTTTGCTTCCTCTTTCAAATTATTGTTTGGTGAATCAGGGATGACTCCGTCATTTGTAATACGTTTTTGTTAATTATTTTTTTGTAGCATTTCTATGTTGAAGATTAAAAAAAATATTTGGTGCATTTTTCCCCATATTATGTTTGCTTTATTTTGTAAATAATATATGACACTTGATCTTTCTTGCATACATTTTTCCTCCAACTTAATCTGTGCCTCTGTTTATTTTTATTGTTATCTTTCTGTTCTGTTAGTTCCTCTTTTTTTAAGATGAACTCTTTTGACCTAAAAATAGTTTTTTTGTTTTAAAGATAAGAACTGAATTGCATGGCCTCTAAAGGCACATTTAACAGTGTCCTATACAATAATGGATCTACTGTACCTATGTTATGTAGGAAAAAGTAAGTTATTTATTTTTCTGTCTTGATTAAAAACAATTTGTCATCCAGTAGGCTTTTATTAGATTTCTAATATCCTCGCCCTTGCGGAAATACTGTAAATGTAATGTATTCGCCTGGAGTCAGGAAGCAGGTGCAGAAGGTGTGTTTAATAATTATAAAAGGCAGATAAAAAGAACAGGAGAACGAGACATAACCGACACTGCCTGTTGACAGAGGCTACTGAGGGCTAAATAAAGGGATATTAATCAAGGTGATGTTGAGCTCCAGGTGTGCATAATGATGGGGAGGAGGTGTGTGCAATGATGCTGCCAGGACCGGTGGTTAGTAGACTGGCGAATTCGAGCCCTGGGGAGGGGGAGCGGGAGTCGGCGTGATAGTAAGAGAAATGTGTACACCAATTATTTGATTGTCTGACAGCATTCTGTCCCCTATCAAAACTCTTTTAACTGTTGGTGCCAGTGAAAAATGACATAAGAAAGTAGTCAAGACGACTAGCTTCATTGAGCCTCTGCCATGTATACCTCAGGGGTTTTTAAGCCTCCATATATGCACTAGTTCCTTTATATCTATAATATTTGTAATTTCCTTAGGTGCATGAGGGTGGTAGTTTCATAGAGGGATTTCCTGTACGGTCCATTGAGGTACTTAAAAGTGTATAATAATCTCCCACCATAATAATTTAGTCATTTATTGAGTAATGTATTGCCTGTAAGCTCAATAAATTATTCTGTATATTTTCTAAGATGCTGTCACACCCTGACCATAGTTTGCTTTGTATGTTTCTATGTTTTGGTTGGTCAGGGTGTGATCTGAGTGGGAATTCTATGTTGGATGTCTTGTTTGTCTATTTCTATGTCTGGCCTGATATGGTTCTCAATCAGAGGCAGGTGTTAGTCATTGTCTCTGATTGGGAACCATATTTAGGTAGCCTGGGTTTCACTGTGTGTTTGTGGGTGATTGTTCCTGTCTCTGTGTTTTGCACAAGATAGGGCTGTTTTTTTGGGGGGGGGGGGTTTTCCACGTTTATTGTTTTTGTAGTGTTCGTGTTTATCTTTTGTTATTAAACATGAATCAAAGAAACCACGCTGCATTTTGGTCCTCCTCTACTTCACCACAGGAAAACCCTTACAGATGCGTGGATCCTCATTATTTGGACCAATTAGATTAAGGAACCAAATGTGTTTATGGTCTAACAGCATCTTTAAAAGGATTCACTTTACTCGCGGATCTGTTTGAACAGTGCACATTCAGATTAACATTTTTGTTAATTAATATTAATACCATGAATCATGACCAACCCAACCCATAAATAAATGTCGTTCCACTTCATGATTGTGTCCCACTTGTGGTTGATTCTTCACAAAAAAATACAGTTTTATATCTTTATGTTTGAAGCCTGAAATGTGGCAAAAGGTCGCAAAGTTCAAGGGGGCCGAATACTTTCGCAAGACACTGTATATGAAAGATTGTTACCTATAACAACGTCACATAGTAGGAATTCTACGTTTTGTCAGCAGATGCATACATTCACACACCCCACCCAAACAAACACCTCTGCCCTTCTCCCCCTTCCACCTATAGATCGATATACACCCTCCCCCCACACACACACACAAACACACACACGCACACACAGCCACACACAAGCACAAAGTCAAATGTTCAACAGTTGTTCCATCCCGAGCCCAACTCAAGAGAAGACTTGATGCGTGAATGTGTATACTGTTTGGTGGTTACGAAGGCATGCCAAATTCAATTGAGTAGGAATGTGAGGATTTGATTAACCAATATCTAGTCCTAGCTAATGGAGCTTGGATACCCCCATTGCCCCCCAACACTTCCCAAGCACCTCTGGGCAGTCAGACCGTTTGATTATTCTGTGCCGCCAGGGCCACAATAATATGCCCCCTCTCTGATTGTCAGTGTGTGACTCCCTTCCATGGGTTACTGCAACCAGTGGTGCCAGCACTGCCACTACCTGAGTGGGATACTCCAGTGAAATTCCTACTGGCTAGGTACGAGGTCGTCAAGGTTCTCATTAACAGCTTTGAGAAATCTTGTATATTATTCTGACCCATCCGGGGGCTTTGGTTTTTGGACCAACCCTGCCAGACAGGTTCAGACTCTTGAGGGGGGCGATGTTGTTTTAGTGGGTCTCCGACAGCATTCACCTTTCTGTCATGGCTGTCTAGTCTAATTGCAGTAGACCTATAAAACGGACAAGGACTTCTCCATAGTGGGTGAGTCGCTCAGGTCTAGTATATACTGTGGGGTTGGCACCGTTCCATCATGATAGGACAATGTATATCCCACATCTTCAATAGTGGTAGAGATGACCTCTTGGAGCTAACTCCAAAGTCACCACATTCAAGTCCTCCATCCCCTACTCATTCAAACGTAGGAACTGGTTCCTCCAGTCTGACCCCTGCTGCTGTCTCTGGCTCCACACCCACCCCCACCAGGCCATCTAGACGTGTTATGAGTCCAGCCCAGAAGTGGAGGAGGGCCAGTGCACCAGCAGCAACTGCCACCGAGGGAGAGGACCGTTGGCACACTGTGCTAGAGGATGATGTTGAGCCACTTCCATCAACATTTCAACTTAAAAGGCAGCCAGGATCTGCATCTTTATATGTAAACTTAAATGTTGTATTACCATATCAAATGTGTTATATAGGAAATGCATTAATTTACCAATTCGGCCTTGTGAGGCACACCTGTGAGACTTCATACTAAATATTCTTGAATGTATCAGTCTGAAACTTTGCAAACACACTGTTGTCCTGTTGTGGGCGTCTACATTATGACCTTTCTTTTGCATTTCAAAGATGATGAAAAAATTGAAAATGCATTTTTACCAGGTTCTATTGTGTTATATTCTCCTACATAAATTTCACATCTCTACAAACTCCAAAGTGTTTCCTTTCAAATAGTATCAATAACATGCATATTCTTGCTGCAGGTCCTGTGCTACAGGCAATTCGATTTTGGTATGTCATCTCCTGTTTAACCCTCAAACAACCGAATGGGGTCAGTTTACCCAAGAGGTATAATTGATTATCATAGCCGAAAGGTTGTTTATTCCATTCTTCAAATTGTTATGACTTTGTCAATGAACTTGTTCTTAATAAATCTAAATCATTGTTTAGTGTTTTTGTATCAATAAGGGAATTTTTAAAACATCCAAATCTTTCAGGGCGATTTTGACCTCATCCAAAAACAACTATTTGTTATGTATTCTCTAAAAGTAGTTATTCTAGGGAAAATCCAAAAAAAGTATTTTTTTTAATCAAGGTTCCTCTCGAGACACAACATTAAGTTGTATTCAGACCCCTTGACTTTTTCCACATTTTGTTATGTTACAGCCTTATTCTAAAATTGATACAATATTTTTTCCCTCATCAATCTACACAAAATCCCCAATAATGACAAAGCAAAAGCAGGTTTTTAGAAGTTTTTGCATATTAATACAAATCTAAAACAGAAATACCTAATTTACATAAGCATTCAGAACCTTTGTTATGAGATTTTAAATTGAGCTCAGGTGCATCCTGTTTCCATTGATCATCCTAGAGATGTTTCTGAAAATAGCTGTGCAGTGACGCTCCCCATCCAACCTGACAGAGCCTGAGAGGATCTGCAGAGAAGAATGGGGGAAATGGGGGAAACTCCCCAAATACAGGTGTGCCATTGTCATTATGGGGTAATGTGTGTAGATTCATGAGGAAAAAAACATTTAATACATTTTAGAATAAGGCTGTAACATAACAAAATGTTTTTAAAAAGTCAAGAGGTCGGAATACTTCTGATTGCACTGCACATGTATGTTGGTAGTATGAGGGTTAAAAATTATAATCTTGACATGGCAATTCACTCATTTAAACAAATGTTATATCCCCCTTGAGTTTTTTTCAGGAAACACTTTACTCCATTATTCTGCCTCTAACCATTTTCATTAACAGGCCAATCAGCCTCTGGTTATCTGTTCTGCAATGCCCTTCATTTGTAGAGCACAGACTGAGCTGTGCCTAAACTGAACATCGTAGACAGTCCATGTCAGTGTGTGTGTGTGTGTGTGTGTGTGTGTGTGTGTGTGTGTGTGTGTGTGTGTGTGTGTGTGTGTGTGTGTGTGTGTGTGTGTGTGTGTGTGTGTGTGTGTGTGTGTGTGTGTGTGTGTGTGTGTGTGTGTGTGTGTGTGTGCGCGCGCACGCGCAGATGCATGCAGCACATTCATAATGTCTAATTATCCTTTCTATCACTCTACATGCTGCCAGCTATTTAGATTTTATAATTCACTTTTCAGCAAACACTTGCAAATTGCAAATGGGCTGTCAGGTTGTGTTAATTCCGTGACCATAGAGAAAGACCTGCAGTCCAGCCATGTATGCAGGGGTAGTCTCTCAAACGAAAGGACTCAAGATTTTCTTTAATATTGATTTTATACCCTCTCATATAGCCTAATGGTTATTACTTGTATAATATGGTTGGTTGGAGCCCTGAATTCTGATTGTCTGAAAGCCATGGTATATCAGACTGTATACCACAGGTATGTTTATTTTTACAACTCTAATCCTGTTGATAATCTAGAGTCGAAATAAAATCACACCTATTTAGGCGAGGTGCTGTCTAGCGGAGTGGAACCCTTCAAAAATAATAAAGGAGAGCCACACACTCTAGGAGCTCAGATGCAAAAATATTTACGTCCAACGTTTCGACAGACAAGCTGTCTTCATCAGGGTATCATCATTATGTTGGTAACCAGTTTGTAATAGCAATAAGGAACCTTGGGGGTTTGTGATGTATGGCCAATGTACCACAACTAAGGGCTGTGTCCAGGCACTCCACTTTTCGTTGCATATAACAGCCCTTAGCCGCGGTATAGTGGCCATATACCATTCCTTCTTAGTCCTTATTGCTTAATTAAGTATACAGTATATGTAAGTGTTACAGTAGCTAGTAATGGCCATTGGTCAGACTAGCTACAGTAGAACGGCTCATAATAATAGCTGGAACGGAGTGAATGGAATGACATCAAACCATGCGTTTGATGTATTTGATACCATTCCACCAATTCCGCTCCTGTCATTACCATGAGCCTGTCCTCCCCAATTAAGGTGCCACCAACCTCTTGTGGATGATACACATTTGTGTGTCCTTATGCCTCTAACTTTGGAAACACTTTGATTTGACTTTAGATGGATAAATTTATACTTACAAAACTTAAATTTTTACATCTAAGATTTGAATAACTTCTTATTGTCAAAATGCTGCTATTTCCCCATCAGATACATTTGGACTGAAGAACTCAGTGAAATCCAATATTGAAATGCAACAGTCCCCATGTTGAGGTAGACATTCAGAAAAGCGTAATCTCCATGTCATTTGCCTCCTGTCATTGGAAGCACTGAGATTTTCTCCTGTTTCCTGGATCATTGGAATGGTTTTCCGGGCAATTTGACTAAAGCGACACATCATCAGCGTGATGGGTATAAAGCAGGCATTCATTCCTGGGTGATAGCGTTTAATTCAGGTTTTACACTGCAAACTGACTGATGTTATCCCAGACATATAATGGAGTCTCTCTCCGCTGCCTCTCAGCTCTGTTCTATTCTATGGTTGTACAGTACAGCATTGGTATGTACATTCTCCCTGCTGTACCCTGTTTACTTACTTGTTTTCCAACATAATTTGCAAATAAATTCATTAAAAAATCTACAATGTGATTTTCTGGATTTTTTTTCTCATTTCGTCTGTCATAGTTGAAGTGTACCTATGATGAAAATTACAGGCCTCTCTCATCTTTTTAAGTGGGAGAACTTGCACAATTGGTGGCTGACTAAATAGTTTTTTGCCCCACTTTACATTCTCCCTGGTGTAACCTGTTTGAAGAAAGGGGACTGAATGTTTTGGGTAATAGGACAAATTGAATAACTAAGGGGCAGGGACATAATTTGATTTAAGTATTACACTGTACTGAATAGAGGACACATTCAAAAGTCAAGAACTAACATTGATGCCACACATGAATTGGACGATTTTGGATCTCACAATGACCCTGCAGTATCCTCAGTCCTGCCAACCATTTGATCACTGTTTGCATTATCATTTATTTCCAGTTGCTTTGTTATTTTGAAAAGGATGTGGTTATGAAATCACAGTATCATAGTAAACATATTGTCATTGTAAATTGTCTTCATCAGGCTTTCATAAGGCTTTCATATGTATTTCATAAGGCTTTCATAAGCTGAAAACCTTGTGTAGAGATTGATTTTGAAGTCTGTGAAAGCTTCATGGTATATCTAAAGTCTGGGTACCCAGATAGAGGAAAATGCATGTATTTGGACAAATAATAAATTTCAACAAAAATAGCATTGCATTCACAATTCTAAATTGTCTTCATCAAGCTACCCCTACCCCGATCAACAGCACTGTACCCCCCACAGCAACTTCTCCCAAATCCAGTCAACTGATGTTCTGAAAGAGCTGCAAAATCTGGACCCCTACAAATCAGCCGGGCTAGACAATCTGGACCCTTTCTTTCTAAAAATGATCTGCAGAAATTGTTGCAACCCCTATTACTGGCCTGTTCAACCTCTCTTTCGTATCATCGGAGATTCCCAAAGATTGGAAAGCAGCTGAGGTCATCCCCCCTCTTCAAAGCGGGGGACACTCTTGACCCAAACTGTTACATACCTATATCTATCCTACCCTGCCTTTCGAAGGTCTTCGAAAGCCAAGTCAACAAACAGATTACGACCATTTCGAATCCCACCATACCTTCTCCGCCCTGCAATTTGGTTTCAGAGCTGGTCATGGTTGCACCTCAGCCACTCTCAAGGTCCTAAACGATATCTTAACCGCCATCAATAAGAAACAATACTGTGCAGCCATATTCATTGATCTGGCCAAGGCTTTCGACTCTGTCAATCACCACATCCTCATCGGCAGACTTGATAGCCTTGGTTTCTCAAATGATTGCCTCACCTGGTTCACCAACTACTTCTCTGTTGTCCAGGCCTCTGGCAGTCTCTATAGAGGTGCCTCAGGGTTCAATTCTTGGACCGACTCTCTTCTCTGAATACATCAATGATGTCGCTCTTGCTGCTGGTGAGTCTCTGATCCACCTCTACGCAGACGACACCATTATGTATACTTCTGGCCATTCTTTGGACACTGTGTTAACAACCCTCCAGACGAGCTTCAATGTCATACAACTCTCCTTCCGTGGCCTCCAATTGCTCTTAAATACAAGTACAACTAAATGCATGCTCTTCAACCGATAGCTGCATGCACCTGCCCGCCCGTCCAGCATCACTACTCTGGACGGTTCTGACTTAGAATATGTGGACAACTACAAATACCTAGGTGTCTGGTTAGACTGTAAACTCTCCTTCCAGACTCACATCAAACATCTCCAATCCAAAGTTAAATCTGGAATTGGCGTCCTATTTCGCAACAAAGCATCCTTCACTCATGCTGCCAAACATACCCTTGTAAAACTGACTATCCTACCGATCCTCGACTTTGGCGATGTCATTTACAAAAATGCCTCCATTGCCCTACTCAATCACAGTGCCATCCGTTTTGTCACCAAATCCCCATATACTACCCATCACTGCGACCTATACGCTTTTGTTGGCTGGCCCTCGCTTCATACTCATCGCCAAACCCACTGGCTCCAGGTCATCTACAAGACCCTGCTAGGTAAAGTCCCCCCCTATCTCAGCTTGCTGGTCACCATAGCAGCACCCACCTGTAGCACGCATTCCAGCAGGTATGTCTCTCTGGTCACCCCCAAAACTAATTCTTCCTTTGGCCGCCTCTCCTTCCAGTTCTCTGCTGCCAATGACTGGAGCAAACTACAAAAATCTCTGAAACTGGAAACACTTATCTCCCTCATTAGCTTTAAGCACCAGCTGTCAGAGCAGCTCACAGATTACTGCACCTGTACATAGCCCATCTATAATTTAGCTCAAACAACTACCTCTCCCCCTACTGTTTATATTTATTTATTTATTTTTCTCCTTTACACCCCATTATTTCTATCTCTACTTTGCAAATTCTACCACTGCAAATCAACCATTCCAGTGTTTTACTTGCTATATTGTATTTACTTCGACACCATGGCTGTAACGGCGTTCTTCGTTTGTCAAAAGAGAGTCGGACCGAAATGCAGGGTAGTGGTTACTCATGACTTTAATAGAAAAAGTGACACATGAAATAACGATACAAAATACAAAACAACAAACGGAACGTGAAACCTAATTACAGCCTATCTGGTGAAACTACACAGAGACAGGAACAATCACCCACGAAATACACAGCGAAACCCAGGCTACCTAAATACGGTTCCCAATCAGAGACAACGAGAATCACCTGACTCTGATTGAGAACCGCCTCAGGCAGCCAAGCCCATACAACACCCCTACTCAGCCACAATCCCAATAATACAAAAACCCCAATATGAAAATACAATAACATAAACCCATGTCACACCCTGGCCTGACCAAATATATAATGAAAACACAAAATACAATGACCAAGGCGTGACAATGGCCTTTTTTTGCCTTTACCGCCCTTAACTCACATCATTTGCTCACATCGTATATAGACTTGTTTATACTGTATTATTGACTGTATGTTTGTTTTACTCCATGTGTAACTCTGTGTTGTTGTATGTGTCAAACTGCTTTGCTTTGCTTTCTTGTTCAGGTCGCAATTGTAAATGAGAACTTGTTCTCAACTTGCCTTCCTGGTTAAATTAAGGTGAAATAAATCAATAAAATAAAAAAAGCTTCCCTAAACTGAGAACATTATATGAGATTTTTGTGGAGTCTGTCAATCCTTGTATGGTTTATTTACAGGGAAAGCAGACTACCGTGTCCAACATACCTTTAGATAGCTTTAATGCTACACTGATGGGTGAAAGTTGTGAGTGTGCCATCGGTTCCTTGGGGACTTATTAAAGGTGTGGAGTGGCTATGTGCTCTACAGTGAAAACAGATATAATGAGCTGGAATAATGAATGTAATACCTCATTACAGCCCTCAACCTGTCAGTTAGCTTTCTATACGAACTACTGAAGCCACATCTAGAGGTGTGTTTTTGGTAGTCGGCTACAATTGACCCCTGGTTCAGCAACACACTGAGAAAATTGTGTTTGTCGATTAAAGCCGAACAAAGAAGTGCTACTGTTATTATAGAGTGAGTAAGTGAGTCAACACAGTTGGTCGTCACTGTGTTTAGGCCAGGTCCCAGTTTAATAAGGAAAAGAAGAAACCGTGACCTGCGAAGCAGACACCATACAGCGAGATAATAAAACCCCTTAGTCACCTAAAATAAAACCTGATAAACAAATATTTATCTTTAGCCTAGCACCCACTGCAATATAGTAGCTGACTGCTGGGATATACTGGAAATAACAAGAAATCCTTAGGGATGAAAAAGACGGAGCAGACTGTGTAATTACAGCCCTAAACCTTTCCTTCATGTGCTTTCTGATGGCTTATAATACAACAATAGCTCAGTACAATATAAAATCCTTTTAAGTTTTACCAAGGTTGGAATATGATGGAAATTAGTAATACTGTCTGTATGATTCTATTCATTCAAGATAATGCCTCAGCAATTGAACAGAGAACATTTGACGTATTATTCTGGAAGTGCTGCCCTTGAATGAAAGAAACTTCTATTCATTCATATCCTTTTGGCATTTTTTTCAGTGATCTAAGAATAAACTAAGCACAAAAAGAAAGGTCCCTTTTTCAGGACCCTGTCTTTCAAAGATAATTAGTAACAATCTGAATAACTTCACAGATCTTCATTGTAAAGGGTTTAATTAAACACTGTTTCCCATGCTTGTTCAATGAACCATAAACAATTAATGAACATGCACCTGTGGAACAGTCATTAAGACACTAAGGGAATTAAGGTCACAGTTATGAAAACTTAGGACACTAAAGAGGCCTTTTTACTGACTCTGAAAAACGCCAAAAGAAAGATGCCCAGGGTCCCTGCTCATCTGAGTGAACATGCATTAGGCATGCTGCAAGGAGGCATGAGGACTGAAGATGTGGTCAGGTCAAAAAATTGCAATGTCCGTACTGTGAGAAGCCTAAGACAGCACTACAAGGAGACAGGACGGACAGCTGATCATCCTCGCAGTGGCAGACCACGTGTAACAACACCTGCACAGGATCGGTACATCCGAACATCACACCTGCGGGACAGGTACAGGATGGCAACAACAACTGCCCGAGGTACACCAGGAATGCACAATCCCTCCATCAGTGCTCAGACTATCCACAATAGGCTGAGAGAGGCTGAACTGAGGGCTTGTAGGCCTATGGTAAGGCAGGTCCTCACCAGACATCACTGGCAACAATGACGACAATGACAAACCCACCGTCGCTGGACCAGACAGGACTGGCTAAAAGTGCTCTTCACTGACGAGTCGCGGTTTTGTCTTACCAGGGGTGTTGGTCGGATTTGCGTTTACCGTCGAAGGAATGAGCGTTACACCAAAGTCTGTACTCTGGAGTGGGATCGATTTGTAGGTGGAGGGTCCGTCATGGTCTGGGGTGGTGTGTCACAGCATCATCGGACTGAGCTTGTTGCCATTGCAGGCAATCTCCAGCATGACAATGACACCAGCCATACTGCTCGTTCTGTTTGTGATTTCCTGCAATCTGGTGCAGTCCATGAGGAGGAGATGCACTGCAGTACTTAATGCAGCTGGTGGCCACACCAGATACTGACTGTTACTTTTGATTTTGACCCACCCTTTGTTCAGGGACACATTATTCCATTTCTGTTAGTCACCTGTCTGTGGAACTTGTTCAGTTTATGTGTCAGTTGTTGAATCTTGTAATATTCATACAAATATTTACACATGTTAAGTTTGCTGAAAATAACACAGTTGACAGTGAGAGGACATTTGAGCATGAGTCTATAACAAAAAATGAATAATTCCATTAAGAAATGGTTCATAAAAGTAATTATGTAAAATAAAGTTCACACAATAAAGTGTACACAATGTCTACTATAACTTGCTATGATGATGTGTTCTCATTATATAATTAAGCAATAAGGCTCGAGGGGTGTGGTATGGCCACTATACCACGACTTAGTGCTGTTCTTCTGCACGACCCAACGCAGAGTGCCTGGATGCAGTCCTTAGTCATGGTATATTGGCCATATACCACAAACCCCTGATGTGCCTTATTGCTATTATAAACTGGCTACCAAGTTAATTAGAGCAGTTAAAATAAAAGCTATTTTATATTATATTAATATTATCTCCATGTTGATTCAAAGCCTGGTAAGACCTCAAATGTGTAGTTGCAACACAAAAACTCACAAGGATGCTTGGAGCTACTATATATTCCATGCTGTCTTTTCAACAAGCTGTGAAAAAGACTTGACTTTTAGCTCAATGGCTCTTGGACTGACACCCCTACGGTATAGTCGGTGGACCCTTTAATTACAATTTTCTCCTCGATCACTGAGTGAACTTGAGATTTTCCATAACACATACTGTAGACATTTGTTTTATTATTTATTTAACTTGGCAAGTCAGTTTAAGAACAAATTCTTACTTACAATGATGGCCTACCAGCGGGTTAACTGCCTTGTTCAGTGGCAGAACAACAGCTACCTGGCACCCCACATCTCTTATACCTCCTCTCAGTTATGCTGTGTGGCAAACTCTGCTTTAACATTGTGAATAACAATCCAGTAAATTATATCCTCAGTGCTCTATATGCACCTACTTTTAAAACAAATCACTTGTCATTGATTTCTCCCAGTTTTCCCATACCGTATTCTACTCAAGTGATGATAAGCACTTCCGGATCTCACATTTGGGCATTGGCCTTGGAGCAAATGAAAGGAGCTGTGTGAATCTGATGAATACAAGGAGGAAATGAATAAGCTTTTCATTGGAAAGCAATAAAGCAGGGTGGAAGGCAATGAAGCAAGAAACATTATCTTTGGAAACGAGCTCCATAATCCATCCAATTAAAATAAAATGGCTGACAATGACAGTTAGCTGTTTCCGTTGTGCTACTGCAGCACTGGTCTTGTAAGAATCCTTCAGCAACAGGTCCCTTTGATCTCTGTGTGTCTGCTGTGTGGCATTGTCCAGAAACAGCATGCAAAGTCGTCTCAGTACGGCAAGTGGAAGAGATGCATAGACAGTTACAATCACCATAGGGATAGTGCTGTGCTTGCATTGTGGCACAGAAACCTACAGTAGTGCTAGATTTAAAACCTTTATTGGAAAAAATGACAGATGCTGCATGTCTCATGTATTTTGTTTGAAATCATGCCCAACATAGGAATCTTGGGTTTGTGTGAGGTGTGTGTGAGGTTGTAGTGTGTGAAATGTTGCCGCTACCTGAGGAGAACAGTAGGCAAGATGGCCTCTGGGTTCATGACTCAAAGATCACCTAGAGATTTGACACCTCTCTGATTGCTGCATTCTCAGGTTCTCCTCTCCATCACATCACTCTTCTGTGAACACCCTCAGATGGAGGCACGGTGGAGAATTTAATTTGGGAAACAGAGACACCCTAAAGTTCCACTCATATGGTTGATGGATGAGGCTGAGATCTAAGATGCAAAGAACTCTCACATTTAGGGCTGAGTGATTCTGATGACGACGCCCTTGAAATATTGTTCTCTCACACAATCCAAGTCACACAATCCAAGACCCAAGTAACCCGAAAACATACTTTCATGTTTCTGGATGAGGGTACCATTTTAAAAGTTTCTATAGTCGAATGGAATTCTTCTATGATTTTCTGGCATGGTGCTATTGTTGAGGATTACCATTTGTTAGTGTGAAAGGGTAATTATACAAACAGCTTACATTACTGTACTCTTTCTTGATTACAAAAATATTTTTTGTAATTAAACCTCAGCCTAATCCACAAAGCAGAGACACTGCTGTCTGTCTTCAACATCCAGCTAAACTGATTGGACTCTGTTTGTTGTTTTCAATGAGCTAACAACTGCCTTTTGACTGAAAAATGCTATAATTTACTTGGTAGAAATTGTGTATCTTTCAGAAACTACAATTACCCTCTGTGGCAACCGGATAAATATAAATAAACATTGAAGAGGAACTCTACAGCAGATGAGTCCCAAGATCGGTCCATTTACAGTGAATCCACCAGATTTCATGTCACCTGTAAATAAATCCTTGTTTTCTCTTTGTCTGATATATTTGCCGGGATCTTGAAGCAACATGAGTGCTCAACTATTGTATTACCCAGAGAGGGGGCATATTTCTCATCTAATTGTGGCTGCATTAGCCTTTTCATATTAGCTCTGGTCCTCTCCCTCTGTTGAAGTACAGCATGACTGTAACAATGAGAGGGAGCGTAAATAGCATTTCCGTTAGCCAAGCTTTTGTAAAGCACCTTCAATTGGAAGAACCTAAAGAGTACAATCTATACTTGATGAGAGATAAAACCAATTTACACACAGAGATGCAACACAGTGTAACATCATCACGGATAAAGGAGCTATGTTGGTCAGGGCCTACTGTTGCGGTGTATAGTGGTCTACAGTTGTCTATCTGTCTGTCTTTGTACATTCCATTCCATAAATTGTCAAAACTGTAAATGATTTGGCCATGTTGCAAATGTGCGCAGATGAACTGAGTATACTGAAGATCAGAGTGAAGAACGTCAAGAGCTGTAACTGCGATAAGGTTAATGATTCAGAGGTCTTGGATGGCCCTGTAAGGTTGAAGGAAGTTGAGGTGGCAAAAGTCAGGGAGGTCTATTGGATCTTGTATGTGGAGGCAATCTAAAGAGTTAAGAAGGAAAGTGACAATAGTGTTCCAGATATAGTCACGGCCTCCCGGGTGGTACAGCGGTCTAAGACATTGCCTTGCAGTGGATACACCACAGCCTGTGAATGTTTATAACAGTTGCAATGAATGCCACAAAATCCACCTTTCTTACACAGAGCATATCCAGATTTCTTGATTGACAAACTGTACGGCTCAAGTGTCAAAGAAGTTGAAGAAATTGGACATCATTTCGATAGAAAGGTATCTGGAACTTCAAGAGTTCACAGCGGAAGATCTGCAACGGGTATCGGCAATGGAAGATGTGCTACCTTCCCAGGCTTCTCAGCCTGTACAGGGAACATATTTGGCGAGGGTGCATTTTGTTCAGTGGTTTTTCTGGTAGTTAGTATGAATATTTATTTTTTTGTGTCTTTTTTTTTCATCCTGCACAGCAGCTGGTGGCAAAACACCTTTATTTGTTGGTTGTAATCCTTCAATAAACCCCAAAGAGGAAGAACACTGCACACTGAAGCTTACATCAAATTCCTCTTCTGGCTTATATAGTAATTTGATCAGTCACCATCATTCATGCGTTTTGGTGCGGGACATTAGTTTTCTTTCCTCCTGTTGGTTGGTAACCTCAATATTCAATATTCCATTACAGAAAAAAGGATTTCATCTAATGTCCATGAACTAATCCAATCTCCCTCGAGAGGTAAATTCTTATTTTTGTAGATGCTAACCTGGTCAATAGATAGCCAGTGGGATTGCAAATGTTCATAAACATAACTGCTTTCCAAAAGTGGATCTTTAAGGTCTTTCACCCATTTATTAACAGCAAAAGGTAAAAACATAGCAAGACTCCCCTAAAGGCTGATATAATTACAGTAGTCAATGTGTTAACTGTGAGAATGGTAAGAGCTGCAAGGCCTGTTCTCCATCCATACCTGGGCTTGCCTACTTTCTGGTTATGTGACCAGTGACCCATAACCATAAGGAAAGTCCAACGGGCTTCTACAGCAATCATGTCACATGTCTCTCACAGTATTTCAAAGTGATGCTTTTGACTACAGTAGATAACTTGTGCCTTAACCCATACATTGAAGGTGTTTTAACTTTCAAACCCACACGAGTGCCTGGACTTGGGTTTGTATGCCACTTAGCAACTATTTGTGGATGTATTTTTTGCCTTTTGTGACTCATAAATTCCCTCCAAGAGCACCTGTGGTTGTTTTTAATTAAAAAATTAATAATAATAAAAGTAATCCCAGCCCCTGTCCCTGCAGGAGGTCTTTTGCCTTTTGGTAGGTCGTCATTGTAAATAAGAATTTGTTCTTAACTGACTCGCATAGTTAAATAACAATAAATAAGTACCTGAAGCGCTCCTGGTACTTTTTTTTCTAGAAGTACATAAAATGTAACAATTCTACCCATGATTGAAAACAGATGACTCCCTGAGCTAATGCACACAGGGATGATTTCTGTATTTTGAAAGTTACATACAGTGTCTTAAAAACTTGATTGCTGACAAGTAAAACAATTTGTGACTTTGCCAACAATAGACTAATGAAACAAATACCAAAAGATAGTTTTGGGGTAGTATTTTCACTTCCTCGTCTCCCAGCCCTTCCAATGCAACTATCCCTGGTGCTCCTCCCTCTTTTTCCCCTGCCCCGCTACACAGTTTCTCCCTGAAGGCAGTCATTGAGTCTGATGTGGTAAGGAGCCTCTTAAATTTGACCATAAAAAACATCTGGGTCAGATGGTTTAGATCCTTTCTTCTATAAGGTTGCAGCCCCTATCATCGCCGAGCCTATGTCTCACCTTTTTAACCTGTCTCTCCTCTCTGTTGAGGTTCCCAGTGCTTGGAAAGCAGCCAAGAAGTCCTTTATTTAAAGAGGGAGAACAAACAGATCCTAACTTTTATAGGTCAATTTCTATCTTGCGCTGTTTATCCAAAGTGCTGTAAAAACTTGTCAATAATCAACTGACTGGCTTTGTAACCTTTATTTAACTGTTAGGGATGATGCAAATTTTCGCAGCTTTTCGCAGCTTTTTGTTAAAAATCGCGCAACATTTCAAAGTCCTGCTACTCATGCCAGGAATATAGTATATGCATATGATAAGTATGTGTGTATAGAAAACACTCTGAAGTCTCTAAAACTGGTTAATTCGAGTCTGTGGCTATAACAGAACGTGTTTAGGAGTAAAAATCCCTGGGAAAACTGTTCACCAAAAACACACAAAAAAAATATTCATCCGCCAGTCAATGTCTAAGGCGACAGAAAATAAATGAGGTTCTCATTACAATGCCTACAGCTTCCACACGATGTCGCCAGTACTGGCATTTCATGGCTGCTTTATCCTTGGTTAGATGACGTATAGGCACTTCCTGTCTTGGGGCGCACCGCAGGATGTTATGAAAGTGAAAACATGGACGATGTTTTCAAGACTTGCTGCTATCGAATACAGATCGCCCCGTGATCAAGTTGATAAATTATTAACGTTTATTAATACCTAAAGTTGGTTTAGAAAAGTAGTTTGAAGTGATTTGTAAAAGTTTATAGGCAATTCTTGTAATTTTAAAAAGTGACGTTGCGTCTTGTAAAGAGGAATTTTCCTGGATCAGACCGGCCTTCATAAAATGACATTTTGCCTATACAATGACGGATTTAATCAGGAAAAAGACCCAATTGTGATGTTTATGGGATATATAGGAGTGCCAACAAAGAAGCTCGTCAAAGGTAATGAATGTTTTATATTTTATTTCTTCGTTTTGTGGAGCGCCAGCTACCGCAAAATCTTTTGTTTAGGTATCGTTCAGGTATTTTGGGGGGTGCATGCTATCAGATAATAGCTTCTCATGCTTTCGCCGAAAAGCATTTTACAAATCTGACTCGGTGGCTAGATTCACAACGAGTGTAGCTTTAATTCAGTACCTTGCATGTGTGTTTTAATGAAAGTTTGAGTTTTATCAAAAACTATAGGTGGCGCTCTGAAATTTCCACTGATTTGGTTCCTGCACAGGGACACCCATCCATAAGAATTTGTTAAGAACAAATTCTTATTTACAATTACGGCCTACCCCACTAAAACTCCAACGACCCTGGGCCAATTATGCGCCGCTCTATGGGACTCCCAATCATGGCCTGATGTGGTACAGCCTGAATTTCTTGATGTTCTATCATATCCTCTCTGGTTTCCACTCAGATTATGGATGTATCACTGCAACCTTAAAGGTCCTCAATGATGTCACCATTGCCCTTGATTCAATGTTATGCTGCTATTTTTTTACTTGGCCAAAGCTTTTTATACAGTAGACGATTCCATTCTTGTGGTTCGGCTAAGGAGTATTGGTGTCTCTGAGGGATCTTTGGACTGGTTTGTTAACTACCTCTCTCAAAGAGTGCAGTTTGTAAAGTCAGAACATCTTCTGTCTCAGCCGCTGCCTGTCACCAAGGGAGTACCCCAGGGCTCAAACCTAGGCTCCACGCTCTTCTCAATTTACATCAGCAACATACTGTAGCTCAGGCAGTAGGAAGCTCTCTCATCCATTTATCTGCAGATGATAGTCTTATACTCACATGGCCTCTCCCCGGATTTTGTGTAAAAATGCTCTACAAAACCTTCTTAGTGTCCAACAAGCTTACTTTGCTCTTAACCTTGTTCTGAACACCACCAAAACAAAGGTAATGTGTTTTGGTAAGAAGAATGTCCAATGACTTGGTTTCCTCTATCATAATCACTCCCCTTTCGCCCCAACTTATAAACTAACCATGATTCAGGTGACCATCCTACCCAAGCTAGATTACAGAGACATATTTTATAGAGTTAAGTGTGCTCTCGAATGGCTAGATGTTCTTTACCATTCGGCCATCAGATATGCCACCAATGCTCCTGATAGGACACATCACTGCACTCTATACTCCTCTGTAAATTGTAAACATGATGCAAGACCCACTTGTTGATGCTTACTTATAAAAACATCTTAGGCCTCACTCCACCCTATCTGAGATACCTACTGCATCCCTCATCCTCTACATACAACACCCGTTCTGCCAGTCACATTCTGTTAAAGGTCGCTCCTCTTTTCAGTTTGCTGAAGCTAGCGACTGGAACGAGCTGCAAAAAACACTCAAACTGGATAGTTTTATCTCCATCTCTACATTCAAAGACTCAATCATGGACACTCTTACTGACACTTGTGGCTGCTTCGCGTGATGTATTGTTGTGTCTACCTTCTTTCTCTTTGTGCTGCTGTCTGTGCCCAATAATGTTTGTACCATGTTTTGTGCTGCTACCACGTTGTATTGCTGCCATGCTGTGTTGCTACTGTGTCATTGTCATGTTGTGTTGCTACCATGCTGTGTTGTCATGTGATGCTGACATGCTGTGTTGTTGTCTTTAGGTCTCTCTTTACGTAGTTTTGTGGTGTCTCTCTTGTCATTATGTTTTTTCCTACAC